>NC_090409.1:30578002-30583002 GCF_036365525.1 Heterodontus francisci | reverse complement strand
TCCTTCTCTCTCCCTCTGTTTCCTTCTCTCTCTCTCTCTGTTTCTCTCTCTCTCTGTTTCTCTCTCTCTCTGTTTCTCTCTCTCTCTGTTTCCTTCTGTCTCTCTCTGTTTCTCTCTCTCTGTTTCTCTCTCTCTCTGTTTCTCTCTCTCTCTCTCTCTGTTTCTCTCTCTCTCTCTCTGTTTCCTTCTGTCTCTCTCTCTGTTTCTCTCTCTCTCTGTTTCTCTCTCTCTCTCCCTCTGTTTCCTTCTCTCTCCCTCTGTTTCCTTCTCTCTCTGTCTCTCTCCCTCTGTTTCCTTCCTTCCTTCTCTCTCTCTCTCTGTGTTTCTTTTTCTCTCTCTCTCTCTCTCTCTCTGTGTTTCTCTCTCTCACCCTGCGTTTCTGTCTCTCGGTCCCATAATATGGCGAACTGCAATTTGCAAAGTGAAACACGTGACTGCAGCCAGAGGTCACAGCGCCTGACTGCGGGAGCGTCACGGATACTAGCCAATGGGGAACGAGGAATCCACGCCAACTCCGCCAATAAGAAGCGAGAACAGCGGTCCCGCTCCGCCAATAGGGAGCGAGAACACCCCGCCCCCACCAATAGAATGCAAGGGCTGTACTCCCTCCTCCACAGGGTCTGGAGACTCTCTCGGCCAATAGAGTGTGAAGAATCTACTCCCCACCAATAGGGAGCGAGAACTCCAGTCCCTCCACCTATAGGGAGCGAGAACTCCATGCCTCTGCCAATAGGAAGGAGGGCTACATGCATCCACCAATAGAGAGCAAAAGCACCACTCCGCGGCCAATAGGGAGCATGAACTCCAGTCCCCAGCCAATAGGGAGCAAGAGCTCTACTCCTCTGCCAATAGGGAGAGAGGACTCCACTCAGCCAATAGGGAGCAAAAATTTCACTCTGCCTCCACCTATAGGGAGGGAGAGCTACTCTCCTCCGCCAATAGGGAATGAGGAATCCACTCCCTGCCAAAGGAAGCGAGAGCTCCACTGCTCTCCCAATAGGGAGTGAAATCTCCAACAATCCACCAATAGGGAATGAGAGCTCAACTCTTCTGCCAAAAGGGAGTGAAGGCACCACTCACCCACGAATACGGAGCGAGGATGCCACCCTCCAGCCAATGGGAAGTGAGGGCTCCACTCCCCAGCCAATGGGGAGGCAGGGCTCCAACCCGCCGCCAATATGGAATTTAGATGCCACTCCCCCGCCAATAGGGAGTGGGTGATCCACTGCCCACTGTCATGCTAGGTCCCCACCAGCCAAGAATGAGGCACATCAGTTTTGTCATGAACAATGAATTTTAACTGTTGTTGGAACTAGGAAATGGCTGGTTAAACAGATCAGCCATGGCTGGAAAAAAAACATTTACATACTAAGAGACATCGAAGGTGAAGAAGCACATTCCAGAGCTTGCTAAGAAGGATACAATCCACAAGGGCCAGGACTGGTTAGACCTGGTCAAATGACTAACTGGTTGTTCCAAGATTTTCTTTTGAACTGGCCACAGGGAGTTTGAACTCAGAAAGACTGTTTGCTCCTGGACCAAGAAGATAGAACAAAGAACAAAGAACAAAGAAAATTACAGCACAGGAACAGGCCCTTCGGCCCTCCAAGCCTGCGCCGATCCAGATTCTGTATCTAAACATGACGCCTATTTTCTAAGGGTCTGTATCTCTTTGCTTCCTGCCCATTCATGTATCTGTCTAGATACATCTTAAAAGACGCTATCGTGCTCGCGTCTACCACCTCCGCTGGCAACGCGTGCCAGGCACCCACCACCCTCTGCGGAAAAAACTTTCCACGCATATCCCCCCTAAATTTTTCCCTTCTCACTTTGAACCCGTGACCCCTAGTAATTGAATCCCCCACTCTGGGAAAAAGCTTCTTGCTATCCACCCTGTCTATACCTCTCATGATTTTGTACACCTCAATCAGGTCCTCCCTCAACCTCCGTCTTTCTAATGAAAATAATCCTAATCTACTCAACCTCTCTTCATAGCTAGCGCCCTCCATACCAGGCAACATCCTGGTGAACCTCCTCTGCACCCTCTCCAAAGCATCCACATCCTTTTGGTAATGTGGCGACCAGAACTGCACGCAGTATTCCAAATGTGGCCGAACCAAAGTCTTATACAACTGTAACATGACCTGCCAACTCTTGTACTCAATACCCCGTCCGATGAAGGAAAGCATGCCGTATGCCTTCTTGACCACTCTATTGACCTGCGTTGCCACCTTCAGGGAACAATGGACCTGAACACCCAAATCTCTCTGTACATCAATTTTCCCCAGGACTTTTCCATTTACTGTATAGTTCACTCTTGAATTGAATCTTCCAAAATGCATCACCTCGCATTTGCCCTGATTGAACTCCATCTGCCATTTCTCTGCCCAACTCTCCAATCTATCTATATTCTGCTGTATTCTCTGACAGTCCCCTTCACAATCTGCTACTCCACCAATCTTAGTGTCGTCTGCAAACTTGCTAATCAGACCACCTATACTTTCCTCCAAATCATTTATGTATATCACAAACAACAGTGGTCCCAGCACGGATCCCTGTGGAACACCACTGGTCACACGTCTCCATTTTGAGAAACTCTCTTCTACTCTCCAGTCTGCTCCCATCTCTTTCTCACAAGTCTCTGAATCCACTGAAGACATATGAACCCCAAGAGAAAAAAGTCTCCTACAGCGAACAAGGTTTAAGAAGACTACTGGGCCCCAATGAAAAGCAATATCTACCGACAATCAAGGACTCTACAATGAGCTCTAAGATCTGTAACAAAAAACCCTATTCAGAGATTGCCTCAATTTTTTGCACTTTATCTCTTCTGCTCTGTTCTGTCTCTGCATGTCTATATTGCGTATGCATGCTCAGATGGGTGCGTCGTGTATTGTAGGCGTTAACTGAATTAGAGTTTAAGTTTAAGTTTAATAAATTTCAACTCTTCTTTTATAAAGCTAAGAAAGCCTGTTTGTGTTGGTTTCTTTGCCTTATCATTGGAAAGTGGTAAACAAGGATTCACCAAGGGGGAGCTAAAAACACAATGTGCTTAAGAATAAAACCCTGTTACAGTAAGACCAGGCGAAGGCTGAGCCGGACCCTCTAGACACCTTTCTCACCTGGTCGTAACACCACCAACAGGGAGAGAGCTCCATTCCCAACCAACAGCAAGTAGAGGTGGGGATGTTTGGTAGGAATATGGGATTAGTGTAGGATTAGTATGGATGGGTGGTTGATGTTCGGCGCAGACTCGGTGGGCCGAGGGGCCTGTTTCAGTGCTGTATCTCTAATCTACTCTCCCTCCAGTAGGGAGCAGGAGAGCCACACCCCCATGAATAGGGGGCTGGAGGCCCACTCGCCCACCAAAAGAGAGCTGGAGCTCCACTGAATGCCAAAAGGGAGGAGATCCATCTCCGTCAATAGGGAGCAAGGACTCCACTCCCTCTAATTGTGGGAGCAGGAACTCCACTCCCCCGAAGCCAATAGGCAGTGAGTCCTCCAATCCCCCTAACCAATAGGAAGTGAGAGCTCCACTCCTCTGCCAATATTGAGTGAGGAATCCATTCTCCCACCAATAGGGAACGAAGACTCCAGTCCCCAACCAATAGAGAGCAAGAGCTCCACTCCCTCTGCCAATAGGAAGTGGAAGCTCCACTTCTGCACCAATAAGGAGCGAGGATTCCACTCCCCCACTCATAGGGAATGACAGCTCCACTCCCTCCACCAATAGTGAACGGGGACTCCACTCCTGCGCAAATGGGGAGCGAGGACTCTATGCCTCCACCAATGGTGATGAAGGTCTCCAGTCCTCCACCAATAGGGAGCGAGGGTTCCGTTCACCCAGCCAATAGGGAGCAAGAACTCCATTCTTCCACCAGTAGGGAGAGAGCGATCCACTCCCCACCATTAGTGAGCGAGGGCTCACCCCTCCACAAATAGAAAGCAAGGACGGCACTCCCCCACCAATAAGGACTGAGAGCTCCACTGCTTTGACAATAGGGAGCAATGGCTCATCTCCTCCGCCAATAGGAAGTTATCTCTCCACTGTCGCTGTCAGGAGGGAGCGAGGACCTGAGTCTCAACAATATGGAGCAGGAGCTCCACTCCGTCAATAGGGAGGGAGGACTCCATTCCTCTATCAATAGGGAGGGAGGGCTCCACTCCTCCACCAATAGGGAGGGAGGACTCTACTCTTGACAATAGGGATCAAGAGTGCCACAACCCAGCCAATAGTGAGCGAGGGCTCCACTGCTTCTGCCAATAGGGAGCAGGAGCTGCACTCCTTCCAAGACAGAGTGAGGGATCCACTCCTTGTAGGGCGTGAAAAATCCACTCCCCGTCAATAGGGAGCAAGAGAATCCACTCCTCCACCAATATGAAGCGAAGGCTCCACTCCTCCACTAATAGGGAGCGAGGACACCGCTCCCCACCGATAGCAAGTGAGGGCTCCACTACTCCACCAATAATGCAAGGCTGGATTGCATCTATTTTAATGCAAGGAGTCTTACTAGTAAGGCAGATGAATTGAGGGTGTTGATTAACACATGGGAATATGATATTATTGCTATCACAGAGACATGGTTGAGGGAAGGGCAGGACTGGCAGCTCAATATTCCAGGGTATAGAATCTTCAGGTGTGACAGGGGAGGGGGTAAAAGCGGAGGTGGCATTGCACTGTTGATCACTGAGGAGTCAATTGCTGCAGTAAGGAGGGATGATATCTTAGACGGTTCCTCAAATGAGGAGATATGGGTAGAACTTAAAAACAAAAAGGGGGCAATCGCTTGGCTGGGAGTGTACTACAGGCCTCCAAACAGTCAGGGAGAGATAGAGGAACAGATATGTAGGCAAATCTCAGAGAGGTGCAAAAATAATAGGGAATAATAGTAGGGGATTTCAACTTCCCCAATATTAACTGGGATAGTCTTAGTGCAAAAGGCTTAAAGGGGGCAGAATTCTTAAAGTGCATCCAGGAGAGCTTTTTGAGCCAGTACGTA
>NC_090409.1:30551088-30577802 GCF_036365525.1 Heterodontus francisci | reverse complement strand
TTGTTTATAGGCCACCAAATAGTAGTGGTAGTGTGGAGCATGGCATTAATCAGGAGATTAGAGAAGCATGTAGCATGGGTAATACCGTAATCATGGGTGAGTTCCATCTGCATATAGACTGGGTAAACCTAATGAGCACTAATACTGTGGAGGACGAGTTTCTGGAGCAGTATGTTGAGGAACCGAAGAGAGAACAGGCAATTTTAGAACTAATATTATGTAATGAGAAAGGGCTAATTAATAATCTTGTTGTAAAAGAACCTTCAGGGATGAGTGACCATAATATGATAGAATTTTATATTATGTTTGAAAGTGAGTAGTTCAATTTGAAGCCAGGGTGTTAAATTTGAACAAAGGAAATTATGAAGGTATGAGGCGCAAATTGGCTGAGGTGGATTGGGGAAATACATTAAAAGGTATGACAGCACATAGGCAATGGATAGACTTTAAATAAATATTATAGCTTACAGCAAGTATACATTCCTTCAAGGCATAAAAACCCCAAAAGTAAAGGCAGTCAACCGTGGATAACAAAGGAAGTTAAGGATTGTATAAGATTAAAAGATAAGGCCTATAAAGTTGCCAGAAATAGTGGTAAACCTGAGGAATGGAAGGATTTTAGAATACTGCAAAGGAGGACCAAGAAACTGATAAAGAAAGGGAGAATAGAATATGAATGTAAGCTAGCAAAAAATATAAAAACGAATTGTAAAAGCTTCTATAGGTACGTATAAAGGAAACACTTAGCTAAGACAAATGTGGGTCAATTACAGGCAGAGTCATAGAGCCATAGAGTTATACAGCACAGAAACAGGCCCTTTGGTCCATCGTGTCCGTGCCGGCCATCCAGCACCTACCTATTCTAATCCCATTTTCCAGCACTTGGCCCATAGCCTTGTATGCTATGGCGTTTCAAGTGCTCATCGAAATACTTCTTAAATGTTGTGAGGGTTCCTGCCTCTACCACCTCTTCAGGCAGTGCGTTCCAGATTCCAACCACCCTCTGGGTGAAATTTTTTTTCCTCAAATCCCCTCTAAACCTCCTGCCCCTTAGCTTAAATCTATGCCCCCTGGTTATTGAGCCCTTCGCTAAGGGAAAAAGTTTCTTCCTATCTAACCTATCAATGCCCCTCATAATTTTGTATAGCTCAATCAGGTCCCCTCTCAGCCTTCTCTGCTCTAAGGAAAACAACCCCAGTCTCTCTTCATAGCTGAAATGCTCCAGCCCAGGCAACATCCTGGTGAATCTCCTCTGCACCCTCTCCAGTGCAATCACATCCTTCCTGTAATGTGGTGCCCAGAACTGTACACAGTACTCCAACTGTGGCCAAAATAGCGTTTTATACAGCTCCATCATAACCTCCCTGCTCTTATATGCTATGCCTCGGCTAATAAAGGCAAGTATCCCATATGCTTTCCTAACCACCTTATCTACCTGTGCTGCTGCCTTCAGTGATCCATGGACAAGTACACCAAGGTCCCTCTGACTCTCTGTACTTCCAAGGATCCTACCATCCATTGTGTATTCCCTTGCCTTGTTAGTCCTCCCAAAATGCATCACCTCACATTTCTCAGGATTAAATTCCATTTGCCACAGCTCCGCCCATCTATCGCGTCCTGTAATCTCAGGCTTTCCTCCTCAATATTTACAACACCACCAATTTTCATGTCATCTGAAAGCATACTGATCATACCTCCTATATTCACGTCTAAATCATTAATGTTAACTACAAACAGCAAGGGTCCCAGCACCGATCCCTGCAGTACACCACTGGTCACAGGCTTCCACTCACAAAAACAACCCTCGACCATCACCCTCTGCCTCCTGCCACTAAGCCAATTTTGGATCCAATTTGCCAAATTACCCTGGATCCCATGGGCTCTTACCTTCTTAACCAATCTCCCATGTGGGACCTTATCAAAAGCCTTACTGAAGTCCATGTAGACTACATCAACTGCTTTACCCTCATCTACACATTTTGTCACCATCTCAAAAAATTCAATCACGTTAGTCAGACACTATCTCCCCCTGACAAAGCCAGGCTGACTATCCCTGATTAATCCCTGCCTCTCCAAGTGCAGATTAATCCCGTCCCTCAGAATTCTTTTCAATAGTTTCCCAACCACTGATGTTAGACTCACCGGCCTGTAATTACCTGGTTTATCCCTGCTACCTTTCTGAAACAATGGTACCACATTCACTGTCCTCCAGTCCTCTGGTACCTCTCCTGTGGCCAGAGAGGATTTGAAAATTTGTGTTAGAGGCCCTGTAATCTCTTCCCTTGCCTCACATAACAGCCTGGGATACATCTCATCTGGACCTGGGGATTTATCCACTTTTAAGCCCACTAAAACAGCTAATGCTTCCTCCCTTTCAATGCTAATATGTTCAAGTATATCACAATCCCCCTCCCTGGTCTCTACACCTACATCGTCCTTCGCCATAGTGAACGCAGATGAAAAGTAATCATTTAAAACCTCACCTATGTCCTCCGGTTCCACACACAGATTGCCACTTTGGTCCCTAATGGGCCCTACTCTTTCCCTAGTTATCCTCTTGCCCTTAATATACTTATCAAACGCCTTAGGATTTTCCTTTATCTTGCCCGTCAGTGTTTCTTCATGTCCCCTCCTCACTGCCCTAATTACTTATTTTTTAAGTATCCCCCGACACTTTCTATACCCCTCTCGTGCCTCCACTGTTTTCAGCACGCTGAATCTGCCATAATCCTCCCTTTTTTTAACTGATACAATCCCCTATATCCCTTGACATCCAGGGTTTACTGGACTTGTTAGTCCTACCGTTCATCTTAATGGGTACATGTTGGCTCTGAACTCTCACTATTTCCTCTTTGAATTACTCCTACTGGTCTGATGTAGACTTTCCAACAAGTAGCTGCTCCCAGTCCACTTTGGCCAGATCCTGTTTTATCATATTGAAATCGGCCTTCCCCCAATTCAGTACTTTTATTTCCAGTCCATCTTTGTCCTTTTCCATAACTACCTTAAATCTTACAGAGTTATGGGCACTATCCCCGAAATGTTCCCCCACTGACACTTCTACCACTTGTCCGGCTTCATTCCCTAGGATTAGGTCCAGTACTGCCCCTTCTCTTGCAGGACTTTCTACGTACTGGCTCAAAAAGCTCGCCCGTATGCATTTTAAGAATTCTGCCCCCTTTAAGCCTTTTGCACTAAGACTATCCCAGTTAATATTGGGTAAGTTGAAATCCCCTACTATTATTACCCGATTATTTTTGCACCTCTCTGAGATTTGCCTACATATCTGCTCCTCTATCTCTCCCTAACTGTTTGGCGGCCTGTAGTACACTCCCAGCCAAGCGATTGCCCCCTTTTTGTTTTTAAGTCCTATCAGGAAAATTTAGAATGGGGAATAGAGAAATGGCAGAGAAGCTAAATGATTACTTTGTGTCTATCTTCACTGAGGAAGATGCAAGAAATCTCCCAGAATTAGAGATCCAAGGGATTAGGGGGAATGAAGAATTGAAGGAAATTAGAATTCATAAGAAAGTTGAATTGGAGGAATTAATGGGGCTAAAGGTTGATAGGTCCCCAGGACCTGATATTCTACATCCCAGAGTGTTGAAAGAGGTAGCTATGGAGATAGTGGATGCATTGGTGATCATCCTCAAATTCCACAGATTCTGGAGCAGTTCCTGCAGATTGGAAGGGGGCAAATGTCATCCCACTATTTAAGAAGGGAAGGAGAGAAAAAAGGGAATTACAGACCTGTTAGTCTTATATCAGCCGTTGGGAAATTGCTAGAATCTATTCTAAAGGATGTGATAAATGGACACTTGGATAATAATGATCTGATTGGGCATAGTCAACATGGATTGATGAATGGGAAATCATGTTTGACAAATCTGTTGGACTTTTGTGAGGATGTTAAGAACAGAATTGATAAAGGGGAGTTGGTTGACATGGATTTTCAAAAGGCCTTTGATAAAGTCGCCTATAGGTGGTTGCTTAGCAAAATTAAAGCACACGGGATTGGAGGTAATATACTGGCAGGGATTAAGGATTGGCTAACAGGCAGAAAGCAGAGAGTCGGAATAAACAGGTCATTCTCGCGTTGGCAGGCTGTGACTAGTGGGTTTCCGCAGGGATCAGTACTTGGGCACCAGCTGTTCACAATAAATATTAATGATTTGGATGTGGGGACCAAATGTAATATTTCCAAGTTCGCGGATGACACAAAACTAGGTGGGAATGTGTGTTGTGAGGAAATTGCACAGTGGCTTCAAGGGGATTTGGACAGACTTAGTGAATGGGCCAGAACGTGGCAGAGGGAATGTAATGTAGAAATATGCGAGGTTATCCACTTTGGTAGGAGGAACAGATGTGCAGAGTATTTCTTAAATGGTAAGAGATTAGAAAGTGTAGATGTACAAAGGGACCTGGGTGTCCTTGTCAATAAGTCACTGAAAGCTAACATGCAGGTGCAGCAAGCAATTAGGAAGGCTAATGGTATGTTAGCCTTTATCGCAGGAGGATTTGAGTACAGGAGTAGTGAAGTCTTGCTTTAATTGTATAGAATCTTGGTTAGACCGCACCTGGAGTACTGTGTGCAGTTTTGGTCCCCTTACCTTAAGAAGGAGATGATTGCCATAGAGGGAGTGCAACGGAGATTGACCAGACTTGTTCCTGGGATGGCGGGTCTGTCCTGTGAAGAGAGATTGGGGAAACTGGGCCTGTATTCTCTAGAGTTTCGAAGAATGAGAGGTGATCTCATTGAAACCTACAAAATACTTAAAGGGATTGACTGGATAGATGCAGGTCAGATGTTTCCCCTGGTTGGGGAGTCTAGAACCAGGGGACACAATTTTAAAATAAGGGGGAAGCCACTTAGGACAGAGATGAGAAGAAATTTCTTTACTCAGAGGGTTGTGAATCTTTGGAATTCTCTACCTCAGAGGGCTGTGGAAGCTCAGTCATTGAGGATGTTTAAAGCAGAGATTGACAGATTTCTAAATACAAATAAAATAAGGGAATATGAGGATAGTGTGGGAAAAAAGGCATTGATGTGAATGATCAGCCATCAGTATTGAATGGCGGGGCAGGCTCGATGGGATGAATGGCCTACTCCTGCTCCTATGTTCCTATGTACTGAAGGTTTCTATTTCATAAGCATCACATACCTTTCTTGAACCATTTGCTCAGACGCCAACCTTCATTTCTTTAACATTAAATGTCTAACAGAGAGAAAAAATATCATAACCCATCGCCCAGTCCCCATCTCTCACCCAAGCCCATCGTCCTTCTTCATCTCTCCTCCGAACCCATCGACCAGTCTCCATCTCTCCCCGAACCCACTGCCGAGTCTCCATCTCTCCTCCGAACCCATCGCCCAGTCTCCATCTCTCCCCGAACCCATCGTCCTTCTTCATCTCTCCTCCGAACCCATCGATCAGTCTCCATCTCTCACCCGAACCCATCGCACAGTCTCCACCTCTCCCCGAACCCACTGACCAGTCTCCATCTCTCTCCCGAACCCATCGCCCAGTCTCCATCTCTCACCCGAACCCATCGCTCAGTCTCCATCTCTCTCCCGAACCCATCGACCAGTCTCCATCTCTCCCCCGAACCCGCTGCCGAGTCTCCATCTCTCCCCGAACCCACTGCCTAGTCTCCATCTCTCTCCCGAACCCATCGCCCAGTCTCCATCTCTCACCCGAACCCATCGCTCAGTCTCCATCTCTCCCCCGAACCCATCGACCAGTCTCCATCTCTCCCCCGAACCCACTGCCGAGTCTCCATCTCTCCCCGAACCCACTGCCTAGTCTCCATCTCTCCCCCGAACCCATCGCCCTGTCCCCATCTCTCCCTGGAACCCATCGCACAGTCTCCATCTCTCCCCCGAACCCATCGCCCAGTCCCCATCTCTCCCCCGAACCCATCGCCCAGTCTCCATCTCTCCCCCGAACCCATCGCCCAGTCTCCATCTCTCCCCCGAACCCATTGACCAGTCTCCATCTCTCCCCCGAACCCATCGCTCAGTCTCCATCTCTCCCCCGAACCCATCGCCCAGTCTCCATCTCTCCCCCGAACCCATCGCCCAGTCTCCATCTCTCACCCGAACCCATCGCTCAGTCTCCATCTCTCCCCCGAACCCATCGACCAGTCTCCATCTCTCCCCCGAACCCACTGCCGAGTCTCCATCTCTCCCCGAACCCACTGCCTAGTCTCCATCTCTCCCCCGAACCCATCGCCCTGTCCCCATCTCTCCCTGGAACCCATCGCACAGTCTCCATCTCTCCCCCGAACCCATCGCCCAGTCCCCATCTCTCCCCCGAACCCATCGCCCAGTCTCCATCTCTCCCCCGAACCCATTGACCAGTCTCCATCTCTCCCCCGAACCCATCGCTCAGTCTCCATCTCTCCCCCGAACCCATCGCCCAGTCTCCATCTCTCCCCCGAACCCATCGCCCAGTCTCCATCTCTCACCCGAACCCATCGACCAGTCTCCATCTCTCACCCGAACCCATCGCCCAGTCCCCATCTCTCCCCCGAACCCATCGACCAGTCTCCATCTCTCCCCGGAACCCATCGCCCAGTCCCCAGCTCTCCCCCGAACCCATCGACCAGTCTCCATCTCTCCCCCGAACCCATCGACCAGTCTCCATCTCTCCCCGAACCCACTGCCGAGTCTCCATCTCTCCCCCGAACCCATCGCTCAGTCTCCATCTCTCCCCCGAACCCATCGACCAGTCCCCATCTCTCCCCCGAACCCACTGCCGAGTCTCCATCTCTCCCCCGAACCCATCGCTCAGTCTCCATCTCTCCCCCGAACCCATCGACCAGTCCCCATCTCTCCCCTGAACCCATCGCCCAGTCTCCATCTCTCCCCCGAACCCATCGCCCAGTCTCCATCTCTCCTCTGAACCCATCGCCCAGTCTCCATCTCTCCCCCGAACCCATCGCCCAGTCTCCAACTCTCCCCCGAACCCATCGATCAGTCTCCATCTCTCCCCGAACCCACTGCCGAGTCTCCATCTCTCCCCCGAACCCATCGCCCAGTCTCCATCTCTCCCCCGAACCCATCGCCCAGTCTCCATCTCTCCCCCGAACCCATCGCCCAGTCTCCATCTCTCCCCCGAACCGATTGCCCAGTCTCCATCTCTCCCCCGAACCCATCACCAAGTCTCCATCTCTCCCCCGAACCCATCGCCCAGTCCCCATCTCTCCCCTGAACTCACTGCCGAGTCTCCAACTCTCCCCCGAACACATCGCCCAGTCTCCATCTCTCCTCCGAACCCATCACCCAGTCTCCATCTCTCCCCTGAACCCATCGCCCAGTCTCCATCTCTTACCCGAACCCATCCCCCAGTCTCCATCTCTCCCCTGAACCCATCGCCCAGTCTCCATCGCTGCCCCGAACCTATCGCCCAGTCTCCACCTCTCCCCTGAACCCATCCCCCAGTCTCCATCTCTCCCCCAAAAACACAATTTTCCCAGGTTTCTTCGCATTCACAAACTCTCGCCCCCCTGCCTGCCACTGTCACTTTCCCAGCCTTCCCCTCCCCTGCACACACTCCTTGACTCACCCCCCACACTGACACATTCTCTCTCTCTCTCCCCCCACACTGACACACTCTCTCTCTCCCCCCACACTGACACACACTCTCTCTCTCCCCCCACACTGACACACACTCTCTCTCTCCCCCCACACTGACACTCTCTCTCCCCCCCACACTGACACATTCTCTCTCTGTCTCCCCCCACACTGACACACTCTCTCTCTCCCCCCACACTGACACATTCTCTCTCTCTCTCCCCCCACACTGACACATTCTCTCTCTCTCTCCCCCCACACTGACACACTCTATCTCTCCCCCCACACTGACACTCTCTCTCTCCCCCCACACTGACACACTCTCTCTCCCCCCACCCTAACCCGAACACCCTCCTCCTGCCCTATTTCTGTGCCAGTTTCGGGCCCTGTGCCAGCTATTGTATTTATGGTGATAATTGTGTGGTGAAGAATTGCTTTGTGGCCTGTGTGTGGGGGGAACAGATGAAGGTTTATTATTCGTGTTTGATCATTTTAAATTGTAATCCCTCTGCCCACATCGCCCACAGTCCCACTGGTCCATGACTGCCCAGAATCCATCATAGCTGGGTTGAGAGGTCTGATGGAAGCCTCCAGCTATCAGAGGGGGTCACAGGCAGATTCACCCAGCAGCTGGTGAACGCGGGCATGAATCAGTTTACAAACACTGGTGTAAGCGTGTCGGGTCAGGTGTAGGTAGTCATACATGTCGTTGTGGCTAATGGTACCATCAGAATTCACGAAGCCCGGGTCCACGTCCAGGAAGGAGGTGTTGTTGAGATTCGGCACGGTTCCCCTGACCAGCTCGTTCACCAGGGCGTTCTTCACCCTCAGTGGGTTCGGATCCTTCCCACGGGGTAACAGGCCCTGCAACACAAGGCAAGGTTGGCATCAGAGGAAAGGGCAGGCCCAGGAGAACATTCGGCTGATAGACACCGATTCGGAGCTTTCTCTGTGTCACTTACAGGTCCCACTCTCCCAATTACAGCCTCCCCCCGTCACACCCGTCTGCGCTGTCCGCCCCCCTCGCCCGCCATGCCCTCGCCCCCTCCCTGGCTGCACCCTCTCCCCCCCGCCATGCCTTGGCTCCCTCACCCTTAGTGCCCCGTCGCCTTCACCTGCCATGCCATGCCCTGCCACCCCCCCCCCCCCCCTCCAAGCTGCCCTCTGCCTCCCTCCAAGTATCCGTCGCGCCCTGCCCCTCACACCGCATCCTCCGTCACGCTCTCTGCTCCGTCACACTCACCAGGACGATAACCTTGGCCTGTGGCTGCCACTGATTCAGGAGGTTGACGATGGTCTCAATTCCCCCAGCAACCTGCTCCGCTGTGTGATTGTGGTTGTTCGTGCCCACCCACAAGACAATGACCTGCAAACACAGGCGGGAGGTGGGAACACAATGAAACCTGTTTCAACCTCACTGCCAACATCATTTGCAGGTGCACAGTGGGTGACCTCACACTTTCCCACATTGAACTGTATTTGCCACTGCTTTGCCCACTCGCTGAATCTATCAATGCCCCTTTACAACTTTCTGCTCCCGTTTGCACTATTTACTGTGTCACCGAACTTAGTGTCATCAGCAAACTTAGATATTCGGCTCTCTGTTCCTTCATCCAATTCATCTATAAACATAGTAAAAAGCTGAGACCCCCCCCAGGACCGATCCCTGGGAGACACCAACAGTCACATTCTGCCATTCTAAGTACACAGCCATTATCTTTCTTCTGTGTCTCCTCCTTTCCAACCAACTCTTCATCTTATATAGAAACACACAGACGTTACAATAGAGACAGGCCATTCGGCCCAGCTAGTTCCCATCAGTGTTTAGCATTTATGACAGCCAAAAGTCCTGATCACATTTACCTGTCCTGCCCACCTTTTTTCTTATAAGAAAGGTCAGCCGTGGCACAGTCGGTCGCACTCCCGTCTCGGAGCCGGAAGCCGATGGGTTCAAGTCTTGCTGCAAAGGCTTGAACCCACAGTCCAGCCCAGCACGCTCACTGCCAGTACTGAGGAAGTGCTACCTTGTCGGAGGTGCTGTTTCTCAGTTGGATGTTAAATCAAGGCCCCACCGGTCCTCTCAGGTGAAGGTAAAAGATCCCACGTTACGATGTAAAGATGACCCAGGGGTATCTGCTACCCTATAGGCCCTCAACCCTGCCCCCCCCCCCCACACATCTTCTACCAATATTTATCTCACAATCATATGAATTAGGAGAAGTAGGCCACTCGGCCCCTCGAGCCTGCTCCGCCATTCAATAGGATCATGGCTGATCTGATTGTAACCTCGACTCCACATTCCTACCTACCTCCCCAATAGCCTTCCATCTCCTTATCAAGAATCTATCTACCTCTGCCTTAAAACAAATTCAAAGACTCTGCTTCCACTGCCTTTTGAGGAAGAGAATTCCAAAGACTCACCACCCTCTGAGAGAAAACATTTCTCCTTATCTCTGTCTTAAATGGGCGACCCCTTATTTTTAAACAGTGACCCCTAGTTCTCGATTCTCCCACAAGGGGAAACATCCTTTCCACATCCACCCTGTCAAGACCCCTCAGGATCTTCTATGTTTCAATCAAGTCACCACTTACTCTTCTAAATTCCAATGGATACAAGCCTAGCCTGTCCAATCTTTCCTCGTAAGACAGCCTGCCCATTCCAGGTATTAGTCTAGCAAACCTTCTCGGTACTGCTTCCAACCCATTTACATCCTTCCTTAAATAAGAAGACCAATACTGTATACAGTACTCCAGATGTGTTCTCACCAATGCCCTGTACAGCTGAAGCATAACCTCCCTACTTTTGTATTCAATTCCCCTCGCGATAAACGATAACATTCTATTAGCTTTCCTAATCACGTGCTGTACCTGCATACTAACCTTCTGCGATTCATGCACTGGGACACCCAGATCCCTCTGCATCTTCACCCAGAGGGTGGTGATGGTCTGGAACTCACTGCCTGAAAGGGTAGTTGAGGCAGAGACCCTCAACTCATTCAAAAGGAGTCTGGATATGCACCTCAAGTGCCGTAAGCTGCAGGGCTACAGACCAAACGCTGGAAGGTGGGATTGGAATAGGTGGATCCTTTTTCGGCTGGCACAGACATGATGGGCCAAGTGGCCTCTTTCTGTACCTTAAACTTTCTATGATTCTAGCTCAGAGCTCTGTAATCTCTCACCATTTAGATAATACAATTCTTTTTTTATTCTTCCTGCCAAAATGGACAAGTTCATATTTTCCCACATGATACTCCATTTGCCAGATTTTTGCCCACTCACGTAACCTATCTATATCCCTTTGCAGCCTCCTGATGTCCTCCTCACCACCAATTTTCCTACCTATGTCTGTGTCATCAGCAAATTTAGCAACCACACCTTCAGTCCCTTCATCCAAGTCATTTATATAAATTATAAAAAGTTGAGCCCCAGCACAGATCCCTACTCTCTGTTTTCTGTTAGCTAACCAATCCTCCATCCATGCCAATATGTTATCCCCTACACCATGAGCTTTTATTTTCCGCAATAATCTTTGATGTGGCACCTTATCAAATGCCTTCTGGAAATCTAAGTACAATACATCCACTGGTTCCCCTTTATCCACAGCAGGTGACTCCAACAGCACTAAAACAGCTTATCTGGTCATTACCACATTGCGGTTTGTGTGAGCTTGCTGTGCACAAACTGACTGCCGCGATACAACACTGACTACACATTAAAAGTACTTCATCAGTTCCGAGGCACTTTGGAAGGTCCTGAGGTTGTGACAGGCGCTCTAGCAATGCAATGCAATCTAATCTTCAATGCTGATATGGTTTGACGCTCAAACACTGACACTGACTGAATCCCATTGTCTCACAACAGTCTGTTGATAGACGTTTCACCTGCCCTTTATTCAAAACCTCTGGCATTTAATCTTGTTAATTCTAAATAGTTAAGTGCTAGAGAAAAAAAAATCAGTGCCTTTGGTCTGATATTCCCTGGCTCTCCGTCTGTCTGTCCCTTCGCTCTGATATTCCCTGGCTCTCCGTCTGTCTGTCCCTTCGCTCTGATATTCCCTGGCTCTCCGTCTGTCTGTCCCTTCGCTCTGATATTCCCTGGCTCTCCGTCTGTCTGTCCCTTCGCTCTGATATTCCCTGGCTTTCCGTCTGTCTGTACCTTTGGTCTGACATTCCCTGGATCTCCATCTGTCTGTACCTTTGGTCTGACATTCCCTAGATCTCCGTCTGTCTGTACCTTTGGTCTGATATTTCCACTCTCCGTTTGTCTGTACCTTCACTTTGATAATCCCTGGCTCTGTCTCTCTGTCTGTACCTTTGGTCTAATAGTCCCGGGCTCTCCGCCTGTCTGTACCTTCGCTCTGATATTCCCTGGCTTTCCGTCTGTCTGTACCTTCGCTCTGATATTCCCTGGCTTTCCGTCTGTCTGTACCTTTGGTCTGATATTCCCTGGCTCTCCATCTGTCTGTACCGTCGCTCTGATATTCCCTGGCTTTCCGTCTGTCTGTACCTTTGGTCTGACATTCCCTGGATCTCCGTCTGTCTGTACCTTTGGTCTGACATTCCCTGGATCTCCGTCTGTCTGTACCTTTGGTCTGATATTCCCAGCTCTCCGTCTGTCTGTACCTTCACTTTGATATTCCCTAGCTCTGTCTCTCTGTCTGTACCTTTGGTCTGATATTCCCAGGCTCTCCGCCTGTCTGTACCTTCGCTCTGATATTCCCTGGCTTTCCGTCTGTCTGTACCTTTGGTCTGATATTCCCTGGATCTCCATCTGTCTGTATCTTTGGTCAGATATTCCCTGGCTTTCCGTCAGTCCGTACCTTTGGTCTGATATTCCCGGGCTCTCCGTCTGTCTGTACCTTTGGTCTGACATTCCCTGGCTCTCCGTCTGTCTGTCCCTTCGGTCTGATATTCCCAGCTCTCTGTCTGTCTGTATCTTTGGTCTGATCTTCCCTGGATCTCCATCTGTCTGTACCTTTGGTCTGATATCCCCTGGATCGCCGTCTGTCTGTCCCTTCGGTCAGATATTCCCTGGCTCTGTCTCTCTGTCTGTACCATTGGTCTGATATTCCCTGGCTCTCCGTCTGTCTGTACCTTTGGTCTGATATCCCTGGCTTTCCGTCAGTCCGTACCTTTGGTCTGATATTCCCTGGCTTTCCGTCAGTCCGTACCTTTGGTCTGATATCCCCTGGATCGCCGTCTGTCTGTCCCTTCGGTCAGATATTCCCTGGCTCTGTCTCTCTGTCTGTACCATTGGTCTGATATTCCCTGGCTCTCCGTCTGTCTGTACCTTTGGTCTGATATCCCTGGCTTTCCGTCAGTCCGTACCTTTGGTCTGATATTCCCTGGCTCTCCGTCTGTCTGTCCCTTTGGTCTGATATTCCCTGACTTTCCGTCAGTCCGTACCTTTGGTCTGATATTCCCTGGCTCTCCGTCTGTCTGTCCCTTTGGTCTGATATTCCCTGACTTTCCGTCAGTCTGTACCTTTGGTCTGATATTCCCTGGCTCTCCGTCTGTCTGTACCTTTGGTCTGATATCCCTGGCTTTCCGTCAGTCCGTACCTTTGGTCTGATATTCCCTGGCTCTCCGTCTGTCTGTCCCTTTGGTCTGATATTCCCTGACTTTCCGTCTGTCTGTCCCTTCGGTCTGATATTCCCAGCTCTCTGTCTGTCTGTATCTTTGGTCTGATATTCCCTGACTTTCCGTCTGTCTGTCCCTTCGGTCTGATATTCCCAGCTCTCTGTCTGTCTGTATCTTTGGTCTGATCTTCCCTGGATCTCCATCTGTCTGTACCTTTGGTCTGATATTCCCTGGATCTCCGTCTGTCTGTACTTTTGGTCTGATCTTCCCTGGATCTCCGTCTGTCTGTACCTTTGGTGTAATATTCCCTGGATCTCCGTCTGTCTGTCCCTTCAGTCAGATATTCCCTGGCTCTGTCTCTCTGTCTGTCCCTTTGGTCTGATATTCCCGGGCTCTCCGTCTGTCTGTACCTTTGGTCTGATATTCCCTGGATCTCCGTCTGTCTGTACTTTTGGTCTGATATTCCCTGGAACTCCATCTGTCTGTCCCTTTGGCCTGATATTCCCTGGCTCTCCGTCTGTCTGTCCCTTCGTTCTGATATTCCCAGCTCTCTGTCTGTTTGCCCCTTCGGTCTGATATTCCCCTGCTCTCCTGTGTCTGTCCCTTCGGTCTGATAGTCCCTGGCTCTCCGTCTGTCTGTACTTTTGGTCTGATCGTCCCTGGATCTCCGTCTGTCTGTACCTTTGGTCTGATATTCCCTGGATCTCCGTCTGTCTGTCCCTTCAGTCAGATATTCCCTGGCTCTGTCTCTCTGTCTGTACCATTGGTCTAATATTCCCGGGCTCTCCGTCTGTCTGTACTTTTGGTCTGATATTCCCTGGAACTCCTTCTGTCTGTCCCTTTGGCCTGATATTCCCTGGCTCTCCGTCTGTCTGTCCCTTTGGTCTGATATTCCCTGGCTCTCTGTCTGTCTGTCCCTTCGGTCTGATATTCCCTGGCTCTCCTGTGTCTGTCCCTTTGGTCTGATATTCACTGGAATTCCATCTCTCTCTCCCTTCGGTCTGATATTCCCTGGCTCTCTGTCTGTCTGTCCCTTCGGTCTGATATTCCCTGGCTCTCTGTCTGTCTGTCCCTTCGGTCTGATATTCCCTGGCTCTCCTGTGTCTGTCCCTTTGGTCTGATATTCCCAGCTCTCTGCCAGTCTGCCCCTTCGGTCTGATATTCCCTGGCTCTCTGTCTGTCTGTCCCTTTGGTCTGATATTCCCTGGCTCTCCTGTGTCTGTCCCTTCGGTCTGATATTCGCTGGGTCTCTGTCTGTCTGTCCCTTCGGTCTGATATTCCCTGGGTCTCTGTCTGTTTGTCCCATCGGTCTGATATTCCCTGGCTCTCCTGTGTCTGTCCCTTTGGTCTGATATTCACTGGAATTCCATCTCTCTCTCCCTTTGGTCTGATATTCCCTGACTTTCCGTCTGTCTGTCTGTCCCTTCGGTCTGATATTCCCAGATCTCTGTCTGTCTGTATCTTTGGTCTGATATTCCCCGGCTCTATCTGGCTGTGCCTTTGGTCTGATATTCCCAGCTCTGTCATTCCGTACCTTTGGTCTGATGTTCTCCAGCTCTCCATTTTGCAGTCTCCACAGAACGTGCTGTGTCGCATCTCCTCCAATTCCAAAATTCAGTGCATGAAGTGGTGAAAATAACTGTCGCCAGATCTGTACAGAGAGACACAGTCACAAGGGGGAATGTGAGTTAACAGAGGCATAGAGAGGGACACAAGGAGGATGGGGGAGAGAGCAAGAGACAGAGAGAAATAGAGAGGGACACATGGAGGAGGAAGAGAGAGCAAGAGACAGAGAGAAATAGAGAGGGACACATGGAGGAGGGAGAGAGAGAAAGAGACAGAGAGAAATAGAGAGGGACACATGGAGGAGGGAGAGAGAGCAAGAGACAGAGAGAAATAGAGAGGGACACAAGGAGGATGGGGGAGAGAGCAAGAGACAGAGAGAAATAGAGAGGGACACATGGAGGAGGAAGAGAGAGCAAGAGACAGAGAGAAATAGAGAGGGACACATGGAGGAGGGGGAGAGAGCAAGAGACAGAGAGAAATAGAGAGGGACACATGGAGGAGGGGGAGAGAGCAAGAGACAGAGAGAAATAGAGGGGGACACATGGAGGAGGGAGAGAGAGCAAGAGACAGAGAGAAATAGAGAGGGACACATGGAGGAGGGGGAGAGAGCAAGAGACAGAGAGAAATAGAGAGGGACACATGGAGGAGGGGGAGAGAGCAAGAGACAGAGAGAAATAGAGAGGGACACATGGAGGAGGGAGAGAGAGCAAGAGACAGAGAGAAATAGAGACGGACACATGGAGGAGGGAGAGAGAGCAAGAGACAGAGAGAAATAGAGAGGGACACATGGATGAGGAGGAGAGAGAAAGAGACAGAGAGAAATAGAGAGGGACACATGGAGGAGGGAGAGACAGAAAGAGACAGAGAGAAATAGAGAGGGACACATGGAGGAGGGGGAGAGAGCAAGAGACAGAGAGAAATAGAGAGGGACACATGGAGGAGGGAGAGAGAGAAAGAGACAGAGAGAAATAGAGAGGGACACATGGAGGAGGGAGAGAGAGCAAGAGACAGAGAGAAATAGAGAGGGACACATGGATGAGGAGGAGAGAGAAAGAGACAGAGAGAAATAGAGAGGGACACATGGAGGAGGGAGAGAGAGAAAGAGACAGAGAGACAGAGAGAGGGACACATGGAGGAGGGAGAGAGAGAAAGAGACAGAGAGAAATAGAGAGGGACACATGGAGGAGGGGGAGAGAGAAAGAGACAGAGAGAAATAGAGAGGGACACATGGAGGAGGGAGAGACAGAAAGAGACAGAGAGAAATAGAGAGGGACACATGGAGGAGGGGGAGAGAGCAAGAGACAGAGAGAAATAGAGAGGGACACATGGAGGAGGGAGAGAGAGCAAGAGACAGAGAGAAATAGAGAAGGACACATGGAGGAGGGAGAGAGAAAGAGACAGAGAGAAATAGAGAGGGACACATGGAGGAGGGAGAGAGAGCAACAGACAGAGAGAAATAGAGAGGGACACATGGAGGAGGGGAGAGAGAAAGAGACAGAGAGAAATAGAGAGGGACACATGGATGAGGGAGAGAGAAAGAGACAGAGAGAAATAGAGAGGGACACATGGAGGAGGGAGAGAGAAAGAGACAGAGAAATAGAGAAAGACACATGGAGGAGGGAGAGAGAAAGAGACAGAGAGAAATAGAGAAGGACACATGGAGGAGGGAGAGAGAGCAAGAGACAGAGGGAAATAGAGAGGGACACATGGAGGAGGAAGAGAGAGCAAGAGACAGAGAGAAATAGAGAGGGACACGGTGGAGGAGGGAGAGAGAGAAAGAGACAGAGAGAAATAGAGGGACACATGGAGGAGGGGAGAGCAAGAGACAGAGAGAAATAGAGAGGGACAAATGGAGGAGGAGGAGAGAGAAACAGACAGAGAGAAATAAAGAGGGACACATGGAGGAGAGGGAGAGAGAAAGAGACAGAGAGAAATAGAGACGGATACATGGATGAGGAGGAGAGAGAAAGAGACACATTAAGGAGGGGAGAGCAAGAGACAGAGAGAAATAGAGAGGAACTAATGGAGGAGGGAGAGAAAGAGACAGAGAGAAATAGAGAGGGACACATGGAGGAGGGAGAGAGAGCAAGAGACAGAGGGAAATAGAGAGGGACACATGGAGGAGGAAGAGAGAGCAAGAGACAGAGAGAAATAGAGAGGGACACGGTGGAGGAGGGAGAGAGAGAAAGAGACAGAGAGAAATAGAGGGACACATGGAGGAGGGGAGAGCAAGAGACAGAGAGAAATAGAGAGGGACAAATGGAGGAGGAGGAGAGAGAAACAGACAGAGAGAAATAAAGAGGGACACATGGAGGAGAGGGAGAGAGAAAGAGACAGAGAGAAATAGAGACGGATACATGGATGAGGAGGAGAGAGAAAGAGACACATTAAGGAGGGGAGAGCAAGAGACAGAGAGAAATAGAGAGGAACTAATGGAGGAGGGAGAGAAAGAGACAGAGAGAAATAGAGAGGGACACATGGAGGAGGGAGAGAGAGCAAGAGACAGAGAGAAATAGAGAGGGACACATGGAGGAGGGAGAGAGAAAGAGACAGAGAGAAATAGAGAGGGACACATGGAGGAGGAGGAGAGAGAGAAAGAGACATATGAAGGAGGGAGACAGAGAAAGAGACAGAGAGAAATAGAGAGGGACACATGGAGGAGGGGGAGAGAGCAAGAGACAGAGAAAAATAGAGAGGGACACATGGAGGAGGAGGAGAGAGAAAGAGACACATGAAGGAGGGAGACAGAGAAAGAGACAGAGATAAATAGAGCGGGACACATGGAGGAGGGAGAGAGAGAAAGAGACAGAGAGAAATAGAGAGGGACACATGGAGAAGGGAGAGAGAGCAAGAGACAGAGAGAAATAGAGAGGGACACATGGAGGAGGGAGAGAGAGAAACAGACAGAGAGAAATAGAGAGGGACACATGGAGGAGGGAGAGAAAGAGACAGAGAGAAATAGAGAGGGACACATGGAGGAGGGAGAGAGAAAGAGACAGAGAGAAATAGAGAGGGACACATGGAGGAGGGAGAGAGAGCAAGAGACAGAGAGAAATAGAGAGGGACAAATGGAGGAGGGAGAGAGAGCAAGAGACAGAGAGAAACAGAGAGGGACACATGAAGGAGAGAGAAAGAGAGAAATAGAGAGGGACACATGAAGGAGGGAGAGAGAGCAAGAGACAGAGAGAAATAGAGAGGGACACATGGAGGAGGGAGAGAGAGCAAGAGACAGAGGGAAATAGAGAGGGACACATGGAGGAGGGAGAGAGAGCAAGAGACAGAGAGAAACAGAGAGGGACACATGAAAGAGAGAGAAAGAGAAAGAGAGAAATAGAGAGGGACACATGAAGGAGGGAGAGAGAGCAAGAGACAGAGAGAAATAGAGAGGGACACATGGAGGAGGGAGAGAGAGCAAGAGACAGAGGGAAATAGAGAGGGACACATGGAGGAGGGAGAGAGAGCAAGAGACAGAGAGAAACAGAGAGGGACACATGAAAGAGAGAGAAAGAGAAAGAGAGAAATAGAGAGGGACACATGAAGGAGGGAGAGAGAGCAAGAGACAGAGAGAAATAGAGAGGGACACATGGAGGAGGGAGAGAGAGCAAGAGACAGAGGGAAATAGAGAGGGACACATGGAGGAGGAAGAGAGAGCAAGAGACAGAGAGAAATAGAGAGGGACACGGTGGAGGAGGGAGAGAGAGAAAGAGACAGAGAGAAATAGAGAGGGACACGGTGGAGGAGGGAGAGAGAGAAAGAGACAGAGAGAAATAGAGAGGGACACATGGAGGAGGGGAGAGCAAGAGACAGAGAGAAATAGAGAGGGACAAATGGAGGAGGGAGAGAGAGCAAGAGACAGAGATAAATAGAGAGGGACACATGGAGGAGGGAGAGAGAGAAAGAGACAGAGAGATATAGAGAGGAACACATGGAGGAGGAGGAGAGAGAAACAGACAGAGAGAAACAGACAGAGAGAAATAAAGAGGGACACATGGAGGAGGGGGAGAGAGAAAGAGACAGAGAGAAATAGAGAGGGACACATGGATGAGGAGGAGAGAGAAAGAGACACATTAAGGAGGGAGACAGAGAAAGAGACAGAGAGAAATAGAGAGGGACACATGGAGGAGGGGAGAGCAAGAGACAGAGAGAAATAGAGAGGAACTCATGGAGGAGGGAGAGAAAGAGACAGAGAAAAATAGAGAGGGACACATGGAGGAGGGGGAGAGAGAAGGAGACAGAGAGAAATAGAGAGGGACACGGTGGAGGAGGGAGAGAGAGAAAGAGACAGAGAGAAATAGAGAGGGACACATGGAGGAGGGAGAGAGAAAGAGACACAGAGAAATAGAGAGGGACACATGGAGGAGGGAGAGAGAAAGAGACAGAGAGAAATAGAGAGGGACACATGGAGGAGGGGGAGAGAGAAGGAGACAGAGAGAAATAGAGAGGGACACATGGAGGAGGGGGAGAGAGCAAGAGACAGAGAAAAATAGAGAGGGACACGGTGGAGGAGGGAGAGAGAGAAAGAGACAGAGAGAAATAGAGAGGAACACGGTGGAGGAGGGAAAGAGAGAAAGAGACAGAGAGAAATAGAGAGGGACACATGGAGGAGGGGGAGAGAGAAGGAGACAGAGAGAAATAGAGAGGGAAACGGTGGAGGAGGGAGAGAGAGAAAGAGACAGAGAGAAATAGAGAGGAACACAGTGGAGGAAGACAGCAGTGAATGACAGACATGGAGAGGGACACAGAGGAGTGGGAGCGAGAGAGATGGAGGGGGACACAGAGGAGGGGTGAGAGAGAGACACCGAGCAGGGAGAGAGAGAGAGAAAGAGACATGGAGGGTGATACCGAGCAGAGGGGGTGGGGGGGGCAGAGGGCGGGGGAGAGAGAGAGACATGGAGGGTGATACCGAGCAGGGGGGCGGGGGGCAGAGGACGGGGGAGAGAGAAAGAGAGAGAGAGAGAGACATGGAGGGGGATACCGAGCGGGGGGAGAGAGACAGCGACATGAAGGGGGATACCGAGCGGGGGAGAGAGAGAGACAGAGTCATGGAGGGGGTACCTAGTGGGGAGAGTGACATGGAGGGAGATACAGAGGGGAGAGAGAGACAGACATGGAGGGGGACAAAGTGGGGGGCAAGAGAGTGAGAGACATGGAGGGGGACACAGCGGAGGGGGGGGGGGGCGGAGAGAGAGAGAGATGGAGAAGGACACAGTGCGGGGAGAGAGACATATGGTGGGAGACAGAGCGGGGAGAGAGAGGCATGGAGAGGGACACAGAGCGGGGAGAGAGAGAGACATGGAGGGGGTCAAAGGCGGGGGAAGAGAGTGAGAGACATGGAGGGGGACACAGAGGTGGGAGAGAGCGAAAGACATGGAGAGGAACACAGAGGGGTGGGGGGGGGTGGAGAGAGAGAGAGATGGAGGGGGGACGGGGGGGCAGAGAGAGCTATAAGGAGAGGGAAACAGGGAGGGGAGAGAGAGCCATGGAGACGGACATGGGCTGGGGGGTGCAGAGAGAGACATGGAGAGGGACACAGACAGGGGAGAGAGAGAGACATGGAGAGGGACACAGAGGGGGGGAAGAGACAGACATGGGGAGAGACAGACATGGAGAGGGACATAGCGAGAGAGGACAGCGAGAAACAGTGAGACACTAACGATTCCCTGGAATGATTGAGCACTGGGAAGAGTGACTGACAGTGGCAATGTTTTTTCTAGAAAGGTTCGAGCACCGGGAACACTGATTGTTGGTGGAAGCAGTGATTCCCAGGACAGATGGGTGATTGGGAACATGGAGTGATGGTGGCAGCAATGATTCCCGGGAGTAATCGAGCACTGGGAACAGAGACTGACAATGGCGCCAGCGATTCCCGGGAGTGATCGGGCACTGGGAACATGGAGTGATGGTGGCAGCAATGATTCCCGGGAGGAATCGAGCACTGGGAACAGAGACTGACAATGGCGCCAGCGATTCCCGGGAGTGATCGGGCACTGGGAACATGGAGTGATGGTGGCAGCAATGATTCCCGGGAGGAATCGAGCACTGGGAACAGAGACTGACAATGGCGCCAGCGATTCCCGGGAGTGATCGGGCACTGGGAATATGGAGTGATGGTGGCAGCAATGATTCCCAGGAGTGATCGGGCAGTGGGAATATGGAGTGATGGTGGCGCCAGTGATGCCCGTGAGCGATCGGGCACTGGGAACATGGAATGATGATGGCGCCAATGATTCCCGGGATTGATGGGGCATTGGGAACACGGAGGTATGGTGGCACCAATGATTCCCAGGAGTGATCGGGCACTGGGAACACGGAGTTATGGTGGCACCAATGATTCCCAGGAGTGATCGGGCACTGGGAACATGGATGACGGTGGCAGCAATGATTCATGGGAGTGATTGGGCATTGGGAACATGGAGTTACAATGGCACCAATGTTTCCCGGGAGTGATCGGGCATTGGGAACATGGAGTGATGGTGGCACCAATGATTCATGGGAGTGATCGGGCATTGGGAACATGGAGTGACGGTGGCAGCAATGATTCATGGGAGTGATTGGGCATTGGGAACATGGAGTGACAGTGGCAGCAATGTTTCCCGGGAGTGATCGGGCATTGGGAACATGGAGTTACAGTGGCACCAATGTTTCCCGGGAGTGATCGGGCATTGGGAACATGGAGTGATGGTGGCACCAATGATTCATGGGAGTGATCGGGCATTGGGAACATGGAGTGACGGTGGCAGCAATGATTCATGGGAGTGATTGGGCATTGGGAACATGGAGTGACAGTGGCAGCAATGTTTCCCGGGAGTGATCGGGCATTGGGAACATGGAGTTACAGTGGCACCAATGTTTCCCGGGAGTGATCGGGCATTGGGAACATGGAGTGATGGTGGCACCAATGATTCATGGGAGTGATCGGGCATTGGGAACATGGAGTGACGGTGGCAGCAATGATTCATGGGATTGATCGGGCATTGGGAACATGGAGCGATGGTGGCACCAATGTTTCCCGGGAGTGATTGGGCATTGGGAACATGGAGCGATGGTGGCACCAATGTTTCCCGGGAGTGATTGGGCATTGGGAACATGGAGTGATGGTGGCAGCAATGATTCCTAGGAGTGATTGGGCATTGGGAACATGGAGTGATGGTGGCACCAATGTTTCCCGGGAGTGATTGGGCATTGGGAACATGGAGCGATGGTGGCAGCAATGATTCCTAGGAGTGATTGGGCATTGGGAACATGGAGCGATGGTGGCACCAATGTTTCCCGGGAGTGATTGGGCATTGGGAACATGGAGCGATGGTGGCACCAATGTTTCCCGGGAGTGATTGGGCATTGGGAACATGGAGTGATGGTGGCAGCAATGATTCCTAGGAGTGATTGGGCATTGGGAACATGGAGCGATGGTGGCAGCAATGATTCCTAGGAGTGATTGGGCATTGGGAACATGGAGCGATGGTGGCACCAATGTTTCCCGGGAGTGATTGGGCATTGGGAACATGGAGCGATGGTGGCACCAATGTTTCCCGGGAGTGATTGGGCATTGGGAACATGGAGTGATGGTGGCAGCAATGATTCCTAGGAGTGATTGGGCATTGGGAACATGGAGCGATGGTGGCACCAATGTTTCCCGGGAGTGATTGGGCATTGGGAACATGGAGCGATGGTGGCACCAATGTTTCCCGGGAGTGATTGGGCATTGGGAACATGGAGTGATGGTGGCAGCAATGATTCCTAGGAGTGATCGGGCATTGGGAACATGGAGTGAGCGTGGCTACAATGTTTCCCGGGAGTGATCGGGCATTGGGAACATGGAGTGATGGTGGCAGCAATGATTCCTGGGAGTGATCGGGTATTGGAAACATGGAGTGATGCTGGCAGCAATGTTTCCCGGGAGTGATCGGGCATTGGAAACATGGAGTGATGCTGGCAGCAATGTTTCCCAGGAGTGATTGGGCACTGGGAACATGGAATGATGGTGGCAGCAATGATTCCTGGCACTGGGAACACTAGCTGATGGTGGAAGCAACATTTTCCATTGTTATCATTAGCATGGCTCAGTTCCACATTGGGATGTGATTTTTATTGCTGTGTTTTTATTGAGGGGGGGTGGGTGTGGGAGATCATGGATCTTGTCGGGCCGCACTGAGGAGAAAGGAAGATCGGTGTAAATAAAATCCTAACCGCATCTCACATAAGATAAACATGATTCCACTGGACAGTTTCCCCCATTCCCTTCTCTCGATCCTGCCATCCCCGCTCTCCCTGCTTTCCACGTTCCCTCTTGGTTCATGTACCCACAATGCCTTGTGCCCGTTCAATTGAGAGAGGAGGATCTCACCTCAAACTGGTGGAGTAATTGAACCAGTGAGTCTCCGACGAACAAGACATCAGGTTCCTTGTCCTTCGTGTCAGCCACAAAACGATTGTGCTGCAGGACACAAGAGGTTAATGTTCAGAGAAATGAATGTTACTCCATGATCGGACTGTACAAGCGTTCCCGCACAAGTACATCCGAATAAAGACAACAGCAGAGAAGCCTTGGCCTTCGCAAATCACCATCTGTACTCCAAACCGCAGCTAGATTTCTAAAAAAAACACTAAGCTAGGGATTGGGCTTTGAGTGCTAACATCAACAGACATTTAGAGAGGCTCGAGTTAACTAAGGAGAGCCAGCATGGATTTGTAAAAGGCAAATCGTGCTTGACTAATCTATTTGAATTCTTTGATGAAGTAACAGAGAAGGTTGACGAAGGGAATGCAGTGGATGTTGTTTATATGGATTTTAAGAAAGCATTTGATAAGGTCCCACTTAACAATATTGAGGCTCATGGAATAGGAGCGTCAGTGTCCAATTGGATAAAAAATTGGCTTCAGGACAGAAAACAGCGAGTCGTAGTAAATGGTTGTTCTTCAGACTGGAGGATGGTAGACAGTGGTGTTCCCCAAGAGCCAGCGCTAGGGACCACTGCTTTTTTCCCAATATATAAATGACTTGGACCTTGGAATACGGCGTAGAATTTCAAAATTTGCTGACGACACCAAACTTGGAGGTGAGGCAAACAGTGGTGATATGAACTGCCTGCAACAGGACATGGGCAGGCTCACTGAATGGGCAGAGAGGTGGCAGATGGAATTTAACACAGACAAGTGTGAGGTGATGCATTTCGGCAGAAGGAATAGGGAGAGGCAGTATAGACTTAACGGCACAACTCTGAAGAGTGTGCAGGAGCAGAGGGACCTGGGGGTTCATGTGCATCGATTTTTGAAGGTGGCGGGACATATTGAGAGAGTGGTTAGTAAAGCAGATGAGATCTTGGGCTTTATTAAGAGAGGTATTGAGTACAAAAGCAGGGATGTTCTGCTGAACCTTTATAAAGCTCTGGTTCGGCCCCAATTGGAGTGTTGTGACCACAGGGTCAGCTGTGGCTCAGCTGGTAGCACTCCAGCCCGAGTCAGAAGATTATAGGCACATGGCGGAGGTGGTGGCGTCTCTGAACTAGTAATCCAGAGGCCCAAGCCTGGCTCACTAATGTCCTTTCGGGAAGGAAATCTGCCCTCCTTGCCTGGTCTGGCCGACATGTGACTCCAGACCCACAGCAATGTGGTTGACTCTCAACTGCCCTCTGAAATGGCCTAGCAAGCCACTCAGTTGTCAAGGGCAATCAGGGATGGGCAACAAATGCCGGCCTTGCCAGCGATGCCCACATCCCATGAAAGAATAGACAAACAATGACAGCTGCCGTGCCAGTGCAGTACAGAGGGAGTGCAGCACTGTCCGAAGTGCTGTCTTTCTGATGAGACGCCAAACCGAGGCCTCTGAGGTGGATGCAGACATCCCAAAGCACTATTCTGAAGAACAGGGGAGTTCTCCCTGCTGTCCTGGTCAATATCACATTGCTGTTTGTGGGAGCTTGCTGTGCGCAAATTGGCTGCTGTATTTCCTACATTACATCAGGGACGAACACTTCAAAAATAATTCATTGGCTGTAAAACACTTTGGGACTTCCTGTGGTCATGAAAGGTGCTGTATTTTACAAGTTTTGTTTTTAACTATCAAGAGCCTTATTGATTAATGACACAAACATTAGTTGTGTACAGCAGTATAAAATAACAAAGAGGATCTGAGATTAAGTGAATGGGTATCGGAAGAGCGGGAGGCCATTTCACCCCTCGAGCCTGTTCCTACATTCATTGAGATCATGGCTAGTTAGGCCACAGCTGGAGTACTGTGTACAGTTCTGGTCGCCACATTATAGGAAGGATGTGATTGCACTGGAGAGGGTGCAGAGGAGATTCACCAGGACGTTGCCTGGGCTGGAGCATTTCAGCTATGAAGAGAGACTGGACAGGCTGGGGTTGTTTCCCTTAGAGCAGAGGAGGCTGAGGGGGGACCTGATTGAGGTATACAAAATTATGAGGGGCATTGATAGGATAGATAGGAAGAAACTTTTTCCCTTAGCGGAGGGGTCAATATGAGGGGCACAGATTTAAGGTTTAGAGGAAAAAAATTTTCACCCAGAGGGTGGTTGGAATCTGGAACACAGTACCTGAAGGGCTGGAGGCAGGAACTCTAACAACATTTAAGTAGTATTTAAATGAGCACTTGAAATGCCATTGCATACAAGGCTAAGGGCCAGGTGCTGGAAAATGGGATTAGAATAGATAGGTGCTTGATGGCCGGCACGGACACAGTGGGCCGAAGGGCCTGTTTCTGTCCTGTATAACTTTATGATTCTATGGCTGATCGGCAACCTAATTCCATAGAACAGGCACAATTGTGGCTGATGAGCTTCAAAACAGCCAAGTGCGAGGTCGCCTATTGAAATGAAGAGTAAGGAGCAGAGGCTGTCCAAAGAGATTTAGGGGTCAACTTATACAATTCATAAATGTGAGAGAGTCAGGTACACAAAAAAATGAAATGTTAGCCTTTATGACGAGAGGGCCAGAATATAAAAGGGGAGAAAGTTGGCTCCAGCTGCACAAAATCCTGTCAAGCCCACATCTGGAATACAGTGTACAGTTCTGTACACCGCGCCTTCACTTCCTTTGGGGGAGGCGGTGGCGTAGTGATAATGTCACTAGATTAGTAACCCAGAGGCCCCCGGCTGGGGACCTGGGTTCGAATCCCACTGCGGCAGATGGTGGAATTTGAATTCCATGAATAAAAAATCTGGAATCAAAAAGCTAGTCCAGCGGTGACCGTGAAACCATTGTCGATTGTTGTAAAAACCCATCTGGTTCACTAATGTCCTTTACGGGCTCGCAGTGTGGCGCATTTGCGCGTACTGGAAGCTACGTATACTAATACGCAGGGCCCCGTTCTTTGCAGACAGAAAGAACATGTACAAACATTGCGCCTGTTTCAGCTGAACAAACTAAGTCACAGCCATTCACTGGTTCACTCCTCAGGGCAATGCCTTGACCAATCAGAATCAAGTTGCCTGGTTTAAAATTTTGAACAAAGCTTGGCAGTTAACCGTCAGTAAACTGGTGCATTCGCCATGCCAACACCTCTACCTATCGGAGTTCACTTGTCAACCAATCAGCACTCTCTTCTCAGGCAGCATAAGTTGTTGTTTTCCCTTACATTGGTTATTCTTGCGAGTGGTTAGGATCTGGAATGCGCTGCCTGAGAGTGTGCAGGAGGCAGATTCAATCATGGCTTTCAAAAGGGAATTGGATAATTATCTGAAGAGAAAAAATCTGCAGGGCTACAGGGAAGGGCTGGGGAGTGGGACTAGCAGATCTGCTCTCGCAGGGAGCTGGCATGGACACAACAGCCTGAATGGCCTTCTTCTGTGCTGTAAGGGGAGTATGACTCAGATTCTCACAGGAGGACATAAAGTGGAAGATGACAACAGTGTATTAGATAGAAACCAGACATGGTGCCTGGGTGGAGCAGGACTGAAGGGCTAAATGTCTGTCACCCATTTTGAGGAACAGCTGACGTGATTACAAAGGAAGAGACCACTATCCGGTTGCCATCA